>NC_079447.1:15835610-15855610 GCF_903798145.1 Danio aesculapii | reverse complement strand
CCGAACTGTGGGTTATGATTCGTTACACCCCTAATTGTAATAGACTAACATGTTGTTTAAATATTACCTAAAAAATTATGTAAGCAAAAAACATCTTCTTAAAAGCACAATATTTAATTTTCATGTATTCACAACAAACAAATGCATAGTTTGATGATGCCTAACCCGAACATTCTGCTTTCCCTGTTTTCTATAAAAACCAAACCTGATATTTAGGTAGATTTACATCAAAATTGAACTCATTAGCGTGGCGATACAGGACACGGTCCACGTCACTAATTAAAATTATTTGTTTATATGGATTTGAACATTCTTTGAAACATTTGGAATAATGCTAAATATATGACACAGTTCTAGTGTTTTTTTGATATTTTAATAAAACATACTGCCCCTTTAAAAAATTCTGCATCCCACCACCCTTTATCCTCCTTATAATCACTGTCTTTAGTTAGATTTCATTCGGAAGGGCTCATCCCTATGCCCTAATCCCTCCGAAGGGTTTATATTAGTGAAGAGAATTGTTGCTGTTGTGGTTTTAAATGTTATTGATTTTATGATTTAGAAATGTGTGTTTTCATATAAGCCTTATGCATGGCAATGTTTAATTTTTAAATAAAATAATCCTCAAAATAAGGGAACAACTACATGATTTAATTATCTAAACCTGTTTAATTTGAACTAGAAATTACAGTGGGTAAAAGCTAGGATAAGAACACTTAGATTTTATAAAGTTGCAAAAAATAAATAAATAATAAAAAAGGCTTTTATAACTCAGGCTACTAGGTCAATAGTAGACTCTTGTTTGAATGTACACCAGTGCATTGATATTATGTTTATTTGTTTAACCAGAAACCACTGTAAAATTCTAACGACATTGGAATTTTAGCTTGGAGAAACATGACCTTGTGAAATATTCTCAATGTCTGGCTAAGATCTCCCGTCTTGGTACATTTAATTATAGATGTCTTGAATGATTTATTAACCAAACTATTTTGAGTACTTTGGTAATGCATTGTCCATTACAGATCTAAAACACATCTGACTTGGAGGATCAGTAAGTCCAAAAATAAACCTGTTTTCTAAAGATTTATTTGAACATTATAGAAAGACAGCTTTAATGTGTTCTTGTTGTGCTATTGAAGGACTACATGCATGGTCCATTCTACACAGTCATGCTTTGCTTGACTGATTCAGGTTAATATAAGGGATGTACAAACTGTATAAGCAGTCGCACACACAGGTGAGAAGTACTGCATTGATCTGCCCCACATCTCGAAAATGCAACAGTTTTTTTATGAATACATGCACACGACACTTGTGTTGGCAAAAAACAATGCACAATGTGCTGTGTCATCATAATCACCTCTGGATTTGATGTTTCTGACCCTCAGCTTCGGACTAAAACTTAACATCTTTTTCATCTTGTTTTAAGTTGAAGGTGAAGGTTTAAAAACTAAATTAATGCTTGTTCTGATTATTTCACTTGCTGTATTCTGCTTTAAAAAGAAATACTATGGTATTGATGCTGTTAACGCTAACTCAGAAAACTGAAGATGCCACCAACAAGTGATGTTTCACTGGATTTTTCCCATGATTGGACATATTATTCTTAGGAACATTCTATATGGTCATATGCAAAATCTCAAATTTATACAGTGCTCAGCATAATTGAGTACACCCCATTTTGAAAATGAATATATTTTTAGCCATTTTTCTGTGAATATAGGCAATGTATTTTGGTGCATTTAAACAAAACAGATTTATTAAACATATATTTATTAAAATAATATTTTAGTCACTAAACATATTTAGAAATTGAAAGATAATACAATTAAATTCAAGCAAAATATTGCAAAAAAAATTACAACCTACAAAATGTAAACTAGATTTTTCAATTTTTTTGCTTCTCTTGATTTTTCCTCTTTGTAAAATTTGTATTTAATATTATTTTATAATATAAATTTGGGTTTACCAGTTTTTGGATCATTATCGTAAGTCATTCTGTTAGATAAGCTCCAGATTTGGCTTCAGTACTGACTAATCTAATGTACAGTTGAAGTCAGAATTATTAGCTCCCCTGAATTTTTAGCCCCCCTGTTTATTTTTTCCCAAATTTCTGTTTAATGAAGAGAAGATTTTTTTCAGCACATTTCTAAACATGATAGTTTTAATAACTAATTTCTAATAACTGATTTATTTTATCTTTGCCATGATGACAGTAAATAATATTTTACTAGATGTTTTTTCAAGACACTTCTATACAGCTTAAAGTGACATTTAAAGGCTTAACTAGGTTAATTAGGTTAACTAGGCAGGTTAGGGTAATTAATAGGCAAGTTATTGTATAACAGTGGTTTGTTCTGTAGACTATCGAAAAAAATATATAGCTTAAATTTTTAAATATAAAGCTTAAAATTTTTACAATTAAAAAATTACTTTTAATCTAGCTGAAATAAAACAAACAAGACATTCTATAGAAAAAAATAGTATCAGACATACTGTGAAAATTTCCTTGCTCTGTTAAACATCATTTGGGAAATATTTAAAAAAAGAAAACAAATTCAGAGGGGAAAAAATAAAAATATTGTATAGCTTCCTATTAAAAATATGAATTTATAAGATAGAATTGTGAGGGGTGTACTTATATATGCACATATATAATATATATGAGCACTGAAGCTCCTTCAAATATGCTTGAAGCGATAGTTCACCCCCCAAAGAAGAAAATTATCTCATCTTTTACTCTCTCTCTCTCTCTCTCTCTCTCTCTCTCTCTCTCTCTCTCTCTCTCTCTCTCTCTCTCTCTCTCTCTCTCTCTCTCGTGGTTTAAAATCTTTATGAGTTTCTTTCTTCAGTTGAACACAAAAGATATTTTGATAAATGCTGGTTGCTGGGACCCATTGACTTCAATTGCAGGAAAAAAATCTGTGGAAGTCAATGGGTAGCAGAAGCTAGCATAAAAGATGACATTTTTAGTGGGTGAACTAACCCTTTAAGCATTTTTTGACATCTTGTGAAAAATACAGCCACCCTAGCTAAACCTACATCAAAAAAGTTCAACAAAAGATGTTTTCCAAAAAAGACTAGTATGAACACAGTGCTTGTTTAAAAGCACAACCCTAATATATTATAAAGGTATTTAAAGAGACACGATCATTATATTGTCAACTATAAAACTACAATGACAAAAAATAAATAATAATATTTGAACAATAAACGTTTTTAAAACTCATTTGAAAAGTAATAAACAATCAGCAGGTGAGCATATAAACAGCAGCACTAGCAAAAACAGGTCACGGATTATATAAACATCGCATGGAATTCTCCAGGCGTGTTTTCAAGGGTCTGAATAACATGTCAGTTGTTATAATGTCATTTACAGTAGAAGAGATGGACCCTGGGTGATGGGAATGATGATAATGATGCTGGGAAAACATATCGCACAGCACTGCCGCAAAATCGGAAAGGCGCTACAATAAACAAACCCTTACTGTGTACAACAAAATTTGATCAAAAATGAATGTTCCAATTTCGTTAAAACCACGCGATACTTACTATCTGATGCCATGGTCGCGTTGCACTGAACCCGCGGCGTCAGTCACCCGCCCTATTGATGGATATTGATTGATATCTTCATAAGTATAAACCACTGGGGAATCTAAAAGGGCTGGTAACGATAACCGGGTCGTATGACCCCGGTTGCCCCTGACAAACCTGCAACAGAAAAGCCCACCGGACGCACTGTTTTCACGAGCAACAACACACACGGGTCGGGTACGCGGCCATGTGAACGAGAACGCGCAGCGCGCTCTCTATGCTCTGCACCAGTGACATGCTGTGCGTTTTCAAATATATAAATGGAGTTTTCTTCAAATTCGGTCACTTTTTTGCCCATGAGATGTTTTAGTTCGCATTATTTTCTTTCTTTTAAACATTCTACCATGTTATATTTTAAAAATGTTGTTAAATTATTATTTGATGTTAAAATAATCAAACATAATGAAATATGACGATCAAGTAAACAAATATTTCATATTGCATTGCATGTCATATTGCATTTACAAGTAGAATTGTGAGCAAATATCAAGACTGAGAAGAAAATTTTGACTTATATAAACTTTTATATCAGAAATAAAAGTTTCAAGCTGTAATTTTTATTTCAATTAAAATATTTATATATAATTTTTATGTATATCAACAATACATAAAATACTTCCAATGCTGAATGTCCCAACTCCAGCTTGCATAGAACAATAAATCATTTCTTTATGTGCAATCAGGCAATATGATTTAGATATATTGAATTCCTCTTAAAAGCTACGGCCTATTAGGTGCAAACAGAATCAGTCCTGACAATACTGCAGACCTAAATCATCACACTTCGGCTGAGGAGTGAAAGAGCGAGGGAGAGAAAAGCCAGGATTGGAAGTGATACAAGATATTGATTAAATCAAGCAGCTGAATGAGCACATCAATAAAACCTTCAGATTAGAAAGAACGAGACCACATGCATAGAAAAGACCACACAACTCACTCGGTCCGCCAGAGATCTATTAGTTGGCACATATACAACAAAAAGTTAAGTGATGAAATGCAAACTTCTGAATGATAAAATCAATTTCACCAGCATGGACCATGCCACACTTTCAGCTAGACTTTATTGTAGGGATGAAAGAGAAGGTAAGGGGATAGTGGGATGAAGGGGAAGGGAAGTAAGAGGATATACAGTGAACAGGTGGGTCGGTTGATTGGGCGGCCTATGATGATGCCCAGAGACTCAGAGGGGGGGTACCATCTCTATAATATTTAGGCAAAGTGATTGGACCCCCCGTTTCAACCTAGGAGGGAAGAGAGGGCTATCGGATTGTTAATGGGAAGCAAGGAAATAAAGGGAGGTAGGCAGGGGCGGACTGGGTGACAAGTAGTCAGGCCATATCTGATGCGATCTAGAAAGTGAAGAGGGGTGGGGGTTTTGTGCGCGGCAGGGCAGAGTCATGCTGCCAGGCCACATCTAATGCAATATAAAAAGTGAAAGAGAGGGGGGGGAGAGTTGTGAGCGGCCGGCCCCTGAAGGGAGGGTTGGGTTAGAAAAAATGAGAAGAAGAGGGCTAGAGAGCTGGTCCGCCCTAAATAAGTTTTAGGGAGTAGGTGATTGGTCAAGGAGGCAAAGTGAGGCATAGTCCCGCTGCTGAACCTTTGTTAACATTTAAAACCACAACAGCAACAGTTATTTTAATCTAATATAACAATAAAAACAGCAAATGCCCAATTGTTCTGACAATTTTTTTTATGAAACTGTAATCTAATACAAAGTTTTAAAATACAAAACTGTGCAAATATTAAAAGACCAGTCTTAAAAATGTCACGTGTTGCCTAATAAATAAAAGTAAAGTCCATTTACTGCCCTTTTAACCCAAGAGCAGAAAAGTGTAAAATTAGATTAAAACAAATCAAATGAAACTGGAGCTCGAGGAACAAATCACACTAGCTTTTAACACTGGGCGGCCCGCCAATCACATCCAGTCCAGATGGCGGGGCTTAACGTTAAGTGGGATCGCTGCTACCTTCAGGTTTCCAGTTGAATCTTTTCACCGGTTTTCCTGCAGAAGTGAAATGAACAGTCAAAAAAGGGAAGCTCTTGCATTAAACAGTCTTGCATGAATTTAGGACACACTCAGTCTGTGCAACAAGGCCAAATCCAAAAACCTCTGTTTGCTTACTTGATGCTTTCTCTTCTTTGACTGAACTCAAACACCACATCCTCGTTGTGTCCTCACTCTTATTTCCTACAATACAGAAATTGTGATAAATTTATCAATATTAATAAACTGCACCCTGCGAGTTATTTTGGCTTGAAGGGACTTACCCTGAGCCTTAAAGCGTAAATGAGTTCTTGCTTTGAGTGATGAGCTTTTCTTTTTTGGTGACGCATTGTGCTCCAGCTCTGCTCCAGCTGCAGGGATCAACTCTGTTTGCCTGTGACGTCGGGACTTGGAAGCCTAATGTAGAAATCATTGAAAACAGTGAGAACGTTTACATGGACACTAGTATTCTGATTTTAATATGATTAAGACAATACTCTGATTAAGAGACTACCATGTAAACAGAGTTTTTGATTACATTAATCGGACTAAAGTCAAATTAAGATATGTGGAGTATGCCGAAGTGCAGTACAGTCATGTAAACACCTTAATCAAACTATTACCATCGAGCAGTACTTTTCGCTGCATAACAAACAAGGAGAATGAGAAAAGACAAACAAATGAGAATGGCTTCAAGAAAGAGAGAACATTTTTGGTGCTAGCAGGAAACAAAGACTATGTTGACTATGCCACAGCCATATCACCCTGCAGCCCAAGACCAGTTACTCACTGAAGCTAAGCAGGACTGAGCCTGGTCATTACCTGGATGCGAGACCACATGAGAAAACTAGGCTGCTGTTGAAGGTAGTGTTGGTGAAGCCAGCAGGGGGCGATCAACCTGTGGTCTGTGTGAGTCCTAATGCCCCAATATAGTAAAGGGGTCACCAAACTGTCAGTGAGCGCCATCTTGCGGATGAGACGTTAAACCAAGGTCCAGGACTCTCTGTGGTCATTAAAAATCCCATGGCACTTCTCGTAAAGAGTAGGGGTGTAATCCCGGTGTCCTGGCCAAATTTTCTCCATTGGCCCCTACCCATCATACCAATCCACCAAATTGGCTCTATCACTGTCTCTCCACTCTACCAATAGCTGGTGTGTGGTGAGCGCACTGGCGCCATTGTCCTGTAGCTGTCGTTGTTTCTTCCAAGTGGATGCTGCACACTGGTGGTGGTGTGGCGAGACCCCTCCCCTCATGATTGTGAAGTGCATTGGGTGTATGGCCATACAAGATAAACATGCTATATAAATACACACATTACAATACATGCTGAGAATTCTGGATGAAATGGACATTAGAGCTGTGCAATTAATCGAAATTCAGTTTCGATTTTGGCTTCTAACAATTATAAAAAAAACATTAATCGAGATAAAACGATTATTGCATAATATACCGTCCCCTTTCCAGTTGCCCACATTTGTTGCTCTGCAAAGCTCAGATTCACGTGAATATTACTAAAAGCGTGCACTGTAATGTAACGTTTGCAGCATGGGATGCGCATCATTCATTGATGTACATTCGAATCATTTATGTTTTTAAAAGTGTAAAAGAGCTCGCATGCTGTTGTGTGTGCACGCTTAGCCTTGGAAACGAGCAGAGCACACACATCTAACGCCATGTTATGCAAGCGCTTTAATGGTCAAATACATGCAAATTTGTGTCAAAAAGTGGCATTTAGTGATTATTCATTAACCCTCATTTGTGTAATAAACAAACAAGTTGGGAATCAAAGGACATGTGAAAGTGAAACCATTAATCAGAACCGTACTGCTCTTAAAGTGACAGCGCGCTATATTTCTGCAGCTGAATGTTTTTATCATTAATCAAACAAAAAGGACAAAATCCCTCACTGCTCTTGACTGAAGGACTTTTGTAGCTGTAATTAAAGTTTTTTTACAGTGAAGACGCTTAAAGCAGTTTGTTTCATATTTTTGTTCTATTGTATTTATTTACAGGGAGGAAAAAAACTGTATGTATACAGTTGAAGTCAGTATTATAAGCCCCCCTTAATTATAAGTGACCCCCCCCCAATTTCTGTTTAATGGAAAGAAGATATTTTTTCAACCCATTTCTAAACATAATAGTTTTAATAACTAATTTCTAATAACTGATTTCTTTTATCTTTGCTATGATGACAGTAAATAATATTTTACTAGATATTTTTCAAGATACTAGTATTCAGCTTAAAATGACATTCAAAGGCTTAATAAAGGAAATTAAGCAAGTTATTGTTTAACAGTAGTTTCTTCTGCAGACAATCAATATATATATATATATATATATATATATATATATATATATATATATATATATATATATATATATATATATATATATATATAGCTTAAGGGGGCTAATAATTTTGACCTTAAAATAGGTTTCAAAATATAGTAAAATAATATAGAAAATACGGCGAGCAATTCCTTGCTCTGTTAAACATCAATTGGCAAATATTTAAGAAAAAAAAATTCACAGGAGGGCGAATAATTTTGACTTTAATTGATAATCGTTTTAAATAATCTTGATTACAATTCTGACCAAAATAATCGTGATTATGATTTTTACCATAATCGAGCAGCCCTACTGGACATCATAAAGTGCTTTGACTTTGAAGTGACTTTGTCTTTGGGTGCATGAGTGAAAAGTTAGGGAATGAAATGGCGGAAAGTGTTGCTTGAGAATTTGTAAAATCACATATGTTGCCATGAAGAACACCAACTGTTGTGTGAAACACCGGAGGAAACTAGCCTCGAATGGTGACATTATGACGTTAATCAAACTATGTACTCAATCATTCATTTTCTTTTCGGCTTAGTCCTTTTATTAATCTAGGGGAATGAACTGCTAACTTATCCAGCCTATGTTTTTTTACGCAGCGGATGCCCTTCTAGCTGCAACCCATCACTGGGAAACATCCATACACACTCATTCACTACGGACAATTTTAGCTTACCCAATTCACCTCTAGCCCATGTCTTTGGACTTGTGTGAGCTCCCAGAAGAAACCCATGTAAACACGGCGAGAACATGCAAACTTCACACAGAAATGCCAACTAACCAGGCGAGGCTCGAACCAGTGACCTTCTTGCTGGGAGGCGACAGTGCTACCCACTGCGCTACCACATCGCCCAAACTATGTACTATAACATGTAAAACAGGAGCATGACAGGAACATTCAAAATACAACTCATGTAAACACCTTAATCGTGTTATTGTCTTGTTCAGAATAAGGCAAATCATTTGATTACCGATGTTCATGTAAACGTAGTCAGTGTGTCGAATAATTTGCCCACAAAATGTGCAATTTAACCGTTTATGAACTTAATAAATTCACGCGGTAGGTTCGGGAGGAGCCTAATCATTCAGGTGTGTCAATCATTATCATATGGGTATATGAGGAGCAGCCACTGCACTGTGTCAACTGAAACATTTTTCCAGCATCCCACCACCACTTATCGTCCTCCTAACCACTTCAGTCTTCAGTTAGATTTCATTCGGAAGGGCTCATCCCTATGCCCTTCTCTGTTAAAGAGCCCATATTATACATGAAATAGGGTCATATTTAGGTTGTAAGGGTCTCCAACAACAGTCTAATATGCATGCAAGGTCATAAAACACTTTGATGGTCTTATAATCTGCATTTATTTTTACCTAATTATCCCAACGACTCCCATATGAATCGTTCAGCGATTCATTTGTTCCCAACCCCCTCCTCAGCGCGAAGCTAATCTGCGCTGATTGGACCGATGACAGCCTGCTGCGATTGGTCGACAGTGACAGGCTTCAGCACGAGACAGAGTGAAATGCCCAGCTGGTAATCAACTATATAAAAGTAGTCACAGTGCACACGCGCTTCATAGTGTAAGGCTTTTTTCACACACACACACACACACACACAACCCTCCTCAGAAGAACTGGGGAGATCGACGCGAGTCTCTCTCTCTCCCTCTCCCTCTCTCTCTCTCACACACACACACAACGCTCCTCAGAAGAACTAGGGAAAGCGACGCGAGTCTCTCTCTCTCTCTCTCTCTCTCTCTCTCTCAGACACACACACAATGCTCCTCAGAAAAACTAGGGAAAGCGACGCGAGTCTCTCTCTCTCTCTTTCTCTCTCTCTCACACACACACACAACGCTCCTCAGAAGAACTAGGGAAAGCGACGCGAGTCTCTCTCTCTCTCTCTCTCTCTCTCTCTCTCTCTCTCTCTCACACACACACACACACACACACACACACACACACACACGATCGCCATAGCAACGACAAACGGCAGTGGAACGCGAGCTCACAAAAGCCTTTAACGTTAAATCCGTAAACAAAGCGGCACGCGTCGCGTTTTTAACGTGGCTTACATGTGATAAGAGAATATAAAGAGTAACCGCGTGTACTGTACCAGGTTAACAACTCATCTTTGGGTAGAGACTGTCAATATTATCCATCTGAGCACAGCGTGACTTCATTGGACCGGCGGTGTCTGTGTGTGTGTGTCTAGTGTTTTTTCTGTGTTAGTGGGCGGGGCCGCAGGTTTCAAATCTCCCTGGTTTGCGCGCGTAACTACTGGCGAGGCTTGTGTTTCGTGGCTGCGTCATCGCGAAACACCTAATGACTCGTTATCAAGGCGACTCGTTTGAAGCACTATGAGTCGACTCTTTTATAGATGAATCAATAGTTTTAAACACTGTACACTTACAGATTTAAGCCTTAGCTGGATATTTCACTTCACTTAGAGCTGTGTTACACACTACATGGAAGGGCATTTTCAAAAACCCATAATATGGGCTCTTTAAGATATCTTGGTAAGGCTGCCAAAAGATCAAGTTTAATAGATTATTATGAATTTACATTTTTCACTCTACAAAATATGATTATTGTTAATGAAACTGGATTCTCAAACTGTTTGAGAAAAGAGCTGATGCTGAAATATATATATTGAGGAATTAAACTGTTTACTGAGCTTAGATGGATGTAAACCAATTGTAGGAGACCTCCAAATCATGTGAACTGTCAACCTTAAAAAACAGTATAACCGGGACATTGTAAAGGCTATGTCAATGTTTTAAATCAGATTTATTTTATGCATTTATGTTACCTCCACAACTTGTCCGTATGATTTAGATTTGATTGATGCTAACAGCTGGGCTCTGCTGGAGCTCTTTAGGAAAGAGACAGAGAGAAAACACAGATAATATCACAACCATGTGGTAAAACAAAAGTACTGCAACATCACTCCAATACTTTCTGCATTGCTGCAGTAGGTAATGAAGCACTATTTTTAATTAAAGAGACACAAATGAAGAAGAATTTTAATCTCAGTCTCTTACTTCTTGATTCGAAGGTCCTTCTCCAGGATCCTGCTCTTCAAATTTCTAGAAAAAATAAAATTGCGCAAGACAGTCATTGACAAACAAGCTCTATGCGTAATCAGGATTTTGTGCCAAAACTGATGCAGATATAGACTAAAATTTGTTTTTTGGGATGAAATTTTTCTAAATAGATTAGTAATTAGCACAAAAAAGCTACATACAATAACAACAGTGAGTGTGACATATTGATACATGTTTAAATCTGTAACTTTATTAACGCCATTTACTATATTAATATATTAAATGCAACTTAATCCTGTGAAAGCATAAATCACTCTATTGTGTTGTTAAATTAAGATTTCTCCCAATTCTTGTTAAAAACTTAATACTTTTGTGTATTGTCTATATATATATATATATATATATATATATATATATTCTATATATATCTATATATATAGATATATTCAAGTATATCAAACTTTGATTATTGCTTTGCTCATAGGGATTTCTTCTCTGTATTAATAATTTTTGAGATATACTCAAGTATATCAAACATTCATTCATTTTCTTTTCGGCTTAGTCCCTTTATTAATCTGGGGTCGCCACAGTGGAATAAACCGCCAACCACGTTGCCCTATATCAAACATTGATAGCTTAAAACATTAAAGGCACACCTGTATTCACAGGCTTGAGTACTGTATAAAAGGCTGGGTCATACAAACAGCAGCACGCTTAAACTGACTTATGTATATTGTAAGTCGTAGGCCCTTTATTCTCAACAGAGAATAAGGATTTTTGTTTTGTTCTTGTTTTTGCTTTCATTCATCTTTTTCCTCTGGATTTATTTTATTGGATTTATTTTATTGGATTTATTTTATTGATTTATTTAATTTAAGTGTATTTTTATTCATTTTCTTCCTGGAGTGAACATTGGCGTCATTCACAGAACCCATCAAGATATCATGCAGTAAGGTATGTTAAAATGAGTGTATGGATGTTTCCCAGAGATGGGTTGCAGCTGGAAGGCCATCTACTGAATAAAACATATGCTGGATAAGTTTGCGGTTCATTCCATTGTGGGAACCCCAGATTAAAAAAAAGGGACTGAGCTGAAAAGAAAATAAATCAATGAAGGAATCCAGCAAAATACTCACCGTGCGATGCTTCTGCCAGGTTGAAAAGGTAATGATGGCACTGCTTAGTTTGGGAACCAGGTTTTGTTGGATGAGGTCCATGTTTGGATCCGGTTCTGTGAATACGGCTTTCTTCAAACCCTCATAATGTGTGTGGATATTTGTAATTTCCTGAGGAGCAGAAAAACTGCATGTTAACCACTTTAAAATCTCCTACATTTTCAAGCAATTTACACTTTTTTTTTACAATAATGGCACTGTCAAATACGTTGCATTCAAAAACCTTTAAATATCACAAATTAAATACAATTTCTACAGTCTGGACCTTTAATGAAACATGTTTTAGCAATGCATTTTTAATTCATTTTAATGTTGCTGCCTTGACTCACCTCTAGCAGGTCAGTGTTGACAAGCTGCTGTGGACGTGACGGTGGATCAACAAATTCTTCACAGACATCTTTCCTCTTCCCATCTTTCTTCTTTTCCCTAGAACAAAGCTGTAAATATGCACAATAAATAACACCTGCAGAGTTTGCAAACATCAGGTTAAATCTGTTTACATGGATTAACCTGAACAACACAGCACAATAAAAATATATTGCCCTATGATGGCAACATTTAAAGGGGACCTATTATGTAAAAATCACTTTCATAAGGGTTTCAACACAGCTTTGTGGCAACATTCTGTGAAATTATCCAGCCTCTAATGGTAAAAATTAATTAATTCTATTTTATATAGTCACTATTGATAAAAACAGTCCACAGAAACACTTTGATTGACAATCTCCCTTTGTATATGTCATCAGTAGGGGGAAGCCCCACCCATTAGTGACTATCTCACTGAGGCACAGGCTTTGTAGCTCCGCCCTCTGAATTTGAATTTAAAGCAACAGTCACCAATCTGGATCAAAGCCTAAAAGAGGTAATTTCAAAGAGTTATAATAAATGATCTGTGGTGTATTTTGACCTGAGACTTCACATACACCCTCTAAGGACTTATTTTATTTCTTCATAATAGGTCACCTTTAAAAACACTGTACCCATTCCATATGATCTGGTTCATATTGGCATTTATTCTAACTGATTTTAAAACACTATGCATCCAAAGGTTGCCAACTTTGTAAATGGTTTACAGAGAAATCATACACTAATAAGCAATGATCAAACTACCAGACTACTAATTACTCAGGCCAAAGTAAAATGTTGGTTGGATGCTGTTTATATCTGGAGTTAAGATGAATTTTCATCAATTTCAGAAGGACAACAATAAATACAGGCTTAAATGAGGTCGAAAATGTTTTCTGGGTGAAATGTTGTGTAATTTATTCAATTTTTTACACTTGACAGTGTGTATGCATAAACCCGAAGGCTTTGCAACTTACCAGGTTTGGCATAGCCGTAAAGTGGAAAGCTTTTTCTGACAGGAGCTTTCTAAAGACATATGTAACATCATAATGTTGAGAGTTCATTGCATCCCTCTCAAACTGCATAGCATCCTTCCAGTCTTTCAGAGCGATGCGGATCTACAAAGAAGAATATGCACAAAAGCACAGCATGAGTTACATTTAAATGCAAAACTTAAACTCCCATCATCATTTAATTCTCCTTTCATGTCAAATCAAGAGTATTTTAATTCTTCAAATGTTGCTTTGTGTTTGCAATGATAATTGGTAAGCTCAAAAAACACACACATTTTTACGTTTAAACCTCATGTATTGTTCAAATTGACTTCTCTTTCGTTAAGTTGGTGGCTGTTTTTACTCCATTGACTTCTGTTATAATGACATTTTTTGAATGCAAAGCCTTGACACCATATACTCATGCATTCTTGATTGTTGATGGTTTTCCCTGTTGGGAAATGTGTAATTTTTACCGTTGATCATCAGTTGGCACTATTAATGCTTCAGACGTTTAAATGCTTTAAAAACGTTTCTGGCTTTTATATGGAGTTCTATAGAGTAAAACAGCAGATTGTAGTGTGAGTGCATAAATACACTTACTATGTTTACTATGTTCTGAGAGCTTAAGTGCTTATTTTGATTTTCTCAGACATATCAAGATAAGTGCACAAAGGTCTCTCCCTTACACAAACACACACACACACAATAATCCATATAGAAGTCGAAGATCAAGCTTTTTTGCACTGCCACTGATGATCAACAATAAAAATTGAAATCTTTACTTCTTCCCAACTAGGAGAAACAACAAAAATCAAGAATGTATGATTACACAGTGTAATAGCTTAAAAATAAAAATAATTATAATGGAAGTCAACGGGGCAAAAACAGCCACCAACATAATGAACGGATAGTAAATTTGCACAGAGCGTATTGTTGAATTTGTTAAGATTTTCCAAGCATTCGCCCCAAAAATGTGTCAAAATAAGATTTGCCACCAAAAACTGTTCCATTTGCTGAAACACTGAGAAATTTGAAGCCAAATTGAGACTTAAAATCAGCCTAGAGTGAATGAAAACATCTCCAACAGCACACAAGGGTTAAGACATTACAATGTTTACAATGGATGACAATGATGCATTAGTGAATAACCCCAGGCTCTAGTAATTAAAAAAACTATTTTGGTAAACAGAAACCCTGAGACAAACAGAAATCCAGAAGGCTAATAAAGATGACTAGAATGATAGCACACCTTCTCTCTGGGAGTGGCGAGCTGTGTGTTGAAGAGCCCATACAGCAGATAAAGGGCCCCGACTCTGATCTGGAAAGTGTATGGAGGGAAGAAATACTGATACGCTACAGACAGAACCAGACGAGCAAAAGTCCTTTTCTCTCTCTGCTCTTGTTTACCACTGCAGAGAAAAAAATAGAAATAAACAGTGAAAAATAAAAATACCAACAATAGTTAACAATCAAAATACATGATATGGAAAGTGTTTCAAACAAAAAATGTGGATATATTCTAGTAAATTGAATACAAGGTTATAATTATATGTAATTTGGAATTCGTGTAAAACTGAAAATATGTATGTTGCATTTATTATTTTTCATGTGGCCCATGTGTAATTTTAAACACTAAACACAGTAATAACATAGTAAAACAGGGTAATAATCATATTTACATTCAATCGGTCATGAATTGTTGTTGATCAGCCACAAGCACTGAATTTTCTAATACAGATTGGTAGATACCCAACTAACACACAACGTTGCCTCAACGTAGTGACCTTCCTACAACGTATCTACGTAGGATCTACGTTGTTGCTGAAGGTTGTCAAAATGGTGGTCATAATGTTGCAATTTTAACAGCCGTTGCTTTAGGTTGTGCTTAGCCAGCACGGATGACCACTGTACATTTACTTGTCATCAAATTGATACGTTTAATTTTCAACAGACAGTTGGGCATCGCATTTAACAACCACCGAGGAGACGTGAGTTTTGCTTTATTTCTTTTTGCTAAATAAGACATCAGTGGTCATTTGTGTAGTCCTGTTATTTCAAGCTCTGATCTGATTCTCTTGTTCACTGCATATTTTCATGTGGATCCATCTGTGAACTGGCTTCTCTGTTGGGTTTCTTTCTCTGACTGCTTTCTCCGTACCAACAACTACACCTGGTCTTCGGCTGCGCTCCCCGGTCTGCTGTATTCTCCAGTCCAGAGCTTCAATGTAGTGTGTGCATTTTTATTTATTTAGTTGTTCATATTTTAATGCTTTCTTGTTTGTTTACCTTCTCAATTGGCACTTTAATTTAACCTACCCCTTTAGTTTAATTAAATATAGTTAAGTATCTAATATAATCTAAACTTTATATACTGTTTGCTTTTAATTAGATGTGTACTGTATGTATTAAATGATGTGAAATATATAATAAAAAATAAAATTAATATAATTTTGATTATATTAATTTGTGTGGCATTTTTACACTTCAAAGTTTACACATGCAGTTGTTAAATTAAAAAAAGAAAAATGAATAAACAATATTTACTACGAAGCAATACTGCAAAAGTATTACTGCTTATCCTGTATTCTAGGCAGTATTGATAAACTACTAGGAAAAAACAATACATGTAGCAAGAACGTCGTCTCACGGTTGCTGAATGTCACACGACAACGTTGCTACAGCCTTCTCACGTCTTTCTACGTTGTAACAATGTAGCGAGCATGTAAGTGGCTGCGTTGCAGACATCACTACAACGTAAATGTGTTTGTTGGTTTAAACCGTGATATTTGTATCCAAGGTTATCATACCATTGGAATCTTAAACCGGCACATGCTTATAATACAATGACTAGCATCAATAATAAACTCACAAGAATACGGTACTGAAATCCATGTCCTTCCAGATCTCCAGAAACTGCTCGTACCGAACTGACTCGGCCGCCTGAAAACGATCAAGCAGTGTTTCAATGTCTGTTTTTACCACTTCCCTGAAATGCTCCATCCTGATATTTAATCATCACAAAGACTTCATTGCTTCTTTAAAAATGCATAAAATCGGGTTAAAAGTAAGACTTGTGTTGTTTTCTCACATGCTTCTAGAGAAGCTCATGAGAAAAGCATGAATGTCTATCGCCATCTAGCGTTTCGGCTGTATGAGAACTGGCCGTTGTTGTTAGAGGCTGATAAACATATTAAAGATTGTAATATGTGGTACATTATAATGATGTAGATAAAGGGCAAAATATATTTAATACTTCATATTTTTATGCTAAATATCATTGAACAACTGCTTATAACTCCACCTTTCACTAATTCTTCACAACAGTGTTTGTGTTCTGTGTACCAGAATATTACAAAATGTACAGGCAGTTTTTAAATTTTTTTCTGCCCTGTTGTTGTTGTTGTTGTTGTTGTTGTTGTTGTTGTTGTTATTATTATTATTATTATTATTATTATTATTATATTATATTATTAAAAAAACTATCTTTAGGTGTAACCTAAACCATAAGAAATTATTTGTGTAAATAAACACTGAAAGCACATTTACTTAAATAGCTGACATTTATATTTTCATTCACACACACACACACACACACACGCACACGCACACACACACACACGCACGCGCGCGCGCACGCGCGGTATTAACATTTTTACTAACGCTCTTTTGTGACTTTAATTCTACTGACTATGTGATGGAAGACATTATTTTACCAAAACTTCAGCGGAATTAAATGTGAAATTAAAAGGTGAAATTAAAGCAGATTGTGGCACCAACACATGAGGTGACTTTGCGTGCTCATTAGCGACTAGTCTTTCCTTTCCTCGAGGCAACAAATGATTATCAATAGCTTAAACATGATTAATATGGAGAAAAACCTGTTATATGGAGCATGAGTGTATTTTTAAGCATGTGTTTTGTGTTGCACCCTTATTTACAGTTCTGTTCTATAACATGTATGTAGGTCATGGGAAAATCTTTCAGTTCTTTGCCATAATATTAGGCTTGTTATGTTTTTTTTTTTCTTTTTAATTTACAATGTACATATCAGCATTGCAAAAGAAACCAACAATAGATATTTAACCAGCATAGGCTTAAAGATAATAGAGCAGATTTGGTGCAATTACTTAAATTATAGTAGTAGCAATGCTAATATAGACTAGTGAAAGAACTGACTGAAAAGGTAATAAGACAGTTCAGTTCCAGTAATGTCTGAGATTTGATAAATTACATTTTTATAAACAAACACACTGTTGATACAGTGGTCTACAACAGGCATTTGACAAACAGCAATGCCATAGAAAACAATTTTATGTTTTTTAAAGAATATTTAATTGAAAAGTTCTTATTTCATTTAAAGAACACTTACAAAATAAAAGAGGGCGTCTCAAAAAAAATGTAAAAGAGCTGTCACTGTCTGGTAGAAGGACCTTTCTGAAGGTACATGTTTGTACAGAAAAATCCATATTATTTTTGTAAAAGTACATATTAATGCCTAATACAAGAACAAAAGTTTTCTTTTTAAAAAGGTACTGCCCCAGTGACAACTGTTGTATTCAATTCAATTCATCTTTATTTATATAGTGCTTTTACAATGTAGATTGTGTGAAAGCAACGTAACATAGAAGTTCTAGTAAATTGAAACTGTGTCAGTCCAGTTTTCAGAGTTGAAGTTGTTGATAATTCCAGAGTTTAGGAGCCATAAATGAGAAGACTCGACCTCCTTTAGTGGACTTGGCTATTCTGGGTACTACCAGAAGCCCTGTGTTTTAAGATCTTTGTACCTTTATTTCTGAGAGTGTGCCAGGTAGATGTGTTCACAGTGATGCCAAAGTAGTGGTTTTATGGGGTTTGCAGAAGCCCTTAAGTTTTTAGTGTGAAGATAATTTTCATAGATCATTTCAAGAGCCTTTTTTCCCAGAAGTACATAACCTTTTGCTGAATAAAAAATGTTAATGGATGTTAAGGGTCCTTAATAATCAATGGCAATAAAGAACCTATATTTTAGAGAGTAAATAATAGTTATATAAAAAGTTGGATGGCTGGACTGATTAAAATGATTCTGTGAAAAAGTAGACAGAGAAAAACACATTACTTCTACATTACATAATTTAGTTTAAAAAAAGTAAATTCTATATTAGTACTCAGTGCAAGCATGTAGATATTAAACCTTAAATATAAACCTATGGGTATATTTTACATGATCTTTTGTTATGTGTACAATGATTCATAGTATGAAAGTTAAGTAAAACGTTTTTAGATTTATAATTTTTCCCGTGTTTAGTTTCAACTCAAAATACTAAACTTCAACACACATACGAAAAAATAATTTGGTATTTTATTTACGCTATTATCAGAAATCTACTGGTGTAACTCTCTAAAGAGACACACTGGATCGCAGGAATTATCAAAACACGTATTTATTTACAATATTAACACTCAGAATAGGAAGCATGCTGGACAGGGAGTGTGGCAATATAATACCAGACGAAGGACTGAACAAAACACAGGAGTATAATACACAAGACCTAATGACGGTTGGGTTTAGGGGTGGGGTTAGGTGCCACGCCTCCTTTTTAAAATTGTACAATTTCGTACGACTGAACTCGTACGAGTTTGTACGAATTAGCCACTAAACTGACAAAATGTAAAATACTTACGTTTTCTCATGAGATCAGGCTAGTGAGACACAGGAGGAACTAATGATCATCAAGAAACTGCAGGAAACAGAACAAAGGGGTCACATGATACAAACAGAAAGCACATGGAACACAACACAGCACAGACACCTGACAACTGTGTTGTTTACTTAAATATTTTTAGGTAAAGCAAATATTTAAAAAAGGGGCTAAAACCTTTGAGTCATACTTACAAAGAGAGAGCATGATTAATACTTTGGAGTGCAATGAAAACAAGCACTCCAACGTAAATGTCAAATGACTAAGTACAAATTATTTGAACCGCCAATTTATCCAGCATATGTTTTACCCAGCGGATGCCCTTCCAGCTGCAACCCATCACTGGGAAATATTTCAAAATTAGGTCAAGTTAATTGTTTGTGCTCGGTGCTGGACAGAAATGTGTTTAAAGGGGGCCTATTATGCAAAAATCCCTTTATAAGGGGTTTTACACAGTTATGTGGCAACAGTCTGTGAATATAGCCAGCCTTTAAAGCTGCGGTCACACTGGACTTTTCTCCCCAAAGACTTCCATTCATACGCACGCGAATGCGTCAGACCCAGTGTTGCCAGATGTAGCCCAAAAACTAGGTGGTGGTGGTGTGGGGTGGGGGGTATAATCACACTTGATAAAAGCAGTCTGCAGAAATACTTTGATTGATTGATTGATTTTATTTGACAATTCTAACAAAAATGTACAAACAAGTCCGGTTAGACCAATTCATACATATTTCAAAAACTGTCAAGGATAAAATACACAAAAATACCACTGGCTTATTTCCATTGTGGTCCTCAATATTCTTAATAAATGAACGAGCAAATCACAAATGGAGTGCAAAC